>NC_133324.1:615828660-615851160 GCF_042186555.1 Aquarana catesbeiana
AGGCTACATATGATGGGCACAGAGGCTACATACGATGGACACAGGCTACATATGATAGGTACAGAGGCTACATATGATAGGTACAGAGGCTACATACGATGGACACAGGCTACATATGATAGGTACAGAGGCTACGTACAATGGACACAGGCTACATATGATAGGTACAGAGGCTACATATGATAGGTACAGAGGCTACATACGATGGACACAGGCTACATATGATAGGTACAGAAGCTACATATGATAGGTACAGAGGCTACATATGATGGACACAGGCTACATATGATAGGTACAGAAGCTACATATGATAGGTACAGAGGCTACATATGATAGGTACAGAGGCTACATATGATGGGTACAGGGGCTACATATGATGGGCACAGAGGCTACATATGATGTATACAGGCTACATATGATAGGTACAGAGGCTACATATGATGGACACAGAGGCTACATATGATAGGTACAGAGGCTACATGTGATGAACACAGGCTACATATGATGGGCACAGAGGATACATATGATGCGCACAGGCTGCATATGATGGGCACAGGCTGCATATGATGGGCACAGGCTGCATATGATGGGCACAGAGGCTACATATGATGGGCACAGAGGCTACATATGATGGGCACAAAAGCTACATATGATGGGCACATAGGCTGCATATGAAGGGCACAGAGGCTACATATGATGGGCACAGGCTGCATATGATGGGCACAGAGGCTGCATATGATGGGCACAGAGGCTACATATGATGGGCAAAGAGGCTACATATGATGGGCACAGGCTGCATATGATGGGCACAGAGGCTGCATATGTTGAACACAGAGGCTGTATGATGGGCACAGGCTGCATATGATGGGCACAGTGGCTGGATATGATGGGCACAGAGGCTACATATGATGGGCACAGGCTGCATATGATGGGCAGAAAGGCTGCATATGAGGGGCACAGTGGCTACATATGATGAGGGCAGGCTGCATATGATGGACACAGTGGCTGCATTTGATGGGCACAGTGGCTGCATTTTATGGGGCACAGTGACTGCAATTTACAGTATGGGGCACAGTGGCTGCAATTTATGGGCAAAGTGGTTGCATTTTATGGACACAGTGGCTGCAATTGATGGCACAGTGAGGGTGCAATTGATGTTTTTTTTTTCAGAATTTTTCATTTTGTTTACACCCCCCAAAAATGTTGAGCACCAGCCACCACTCCCTGCCAGAAGTAGCTACCTTGGCTAGTTGTTAGGGATCATCTGATTTCTTCCTCAGTTTGGCACTGCTGCATTTTTCTCTTTTGCCACTAGGTGGCCAGGTACCTGGTGGCATTAGATAAGAGAAGGGCAATGCAAGGTCAGATTATGGATATATGGGGTATCTCAGCCAATGGGGCAGGGGTTTTCTTGGATCCCTTGGCCTGCTGGGAGAGCCTATATATTTGGATAGAGTCAGGTGATCGGTGTTCTGTGCCACCTGAACGGCTGTCTGGGTGGACGTGTGTTGTATTGCCTGGGCTGCTAGGCCAGAGATTGGGCCTATCCCGAGCACATATGGCTGCTAGGCTGTCTGAGAGCCTATCCAGAAGCAAGAGAGGAGAGCAGGGTTGGGACTGTGGCTTGCAGTCCAACCAGAAGTGACGGTTCTACTGGCCGGAGAACCTGTCATGGTTGCAGGTAGAGGGGGAGCTGTCACCACTAAGGGGCCAACCACCTTATTACCAGGGACCACAGTGAGTAACTGAAGCAAGTACCGGAGCAGTATTCTCACCAACCGAGGACGGTAAAGAATCTGGAAACTTCAGTGGGTATCAAGCCAGGGACTCAGCCACCAGAGGTGACGCTTGCAGAGCAGCCTTTTATTTTCATGCCAGGGACCAAGCAGGCCAGTGGGCGTAGCTTGAGAAGTATCTTAAGTGCCAAGTTAGGGACCCAGCAGAGGAGCGTGGGTGACACTTGAAGAAAATACTAGGGTGAAGATTGGAGGAGCTCAAGGGATTCTGTGGCAGAGAATCGTCTAGTCTAGGGAGAGAGACTGGGAGCTCAGTGGGTTGAAGAACTACAAGAAGTGATTGTAGTGGAAGTGAAGGAACTGTAATGCCACGTACAGACGATCAGAATTTCTAACAACAAATGTTCGATGTGAGCTTGTTGTCGGAAATTCCGACCGTGTGTATGCTCCATCGGAAATTTACTGTCGGAATTTCTGAAACAACTGTTTGAGCGCTGGTTCTCAAATTTTCCGACAAAAAAAACTTGTTGTCGGAAATTCTGAGTGTGTGTACACAATTTCTACAAAATTCCACACATGCTCGGAATCAAGCATAAGAGCCGCACTGGCTATTGAACTTCATTTTTCTCAGCTCATCGTACTTGTACGTCACCGCGTTAGTGACGATCGGAATTTCCGACAACATTTGTGCGACTGTGTGTATGCAAGACAGCGGAGGTGACTCTTGAAGAGCAGCCTTTTGTTTTCATGCCAGGGACCAAGCAGGCCAGTGGGAGTAGCTTGATAAGTATTTTAAGTGCCAAGTTAGGGATCAAGCAGAGGAGCGTGGGTGACACTTGAAGAAGATACTATGGTGAAGATTGGAGGAGCTCAAGGGATTCTGTGGCAGAGAATGGTCTAGTCTAGGGAGAGAGACTGGGAGCTTAGTGGGTTGAAGAACTACAAGAAGTGATTGTAGTGGAAGTAAAGGAACTGTAATGCCGCCTACAAATGATCAGAATTTCCAACAACAAATGTTCGATGTGAGCTTGTTGTCGGAAATTCCGACCGTGTGTATTCTCCATCGGAAATTTACTGTCGGAATTTCTGAAACAACTGTTTGAGCGCTGGTTCTCAAATTTTCCGACAAAAAAAACTTGTTGTCGGAAATTCCGAGTGTGTGTACACAATTTCTACAAAATTCCACACATGCTCGGAATCAAGCATAAGAGCCGCACTGGCTATTGAACTTCATTTTTCTCAGCTCATCGTACTTGTACGTCACCGCGTTAGTGACGATCGGAATTTCCGACAACATTTGTGCGACTGTGTGTATGCAAGACAGCGGAGGTGACTCTTGAAGAGCAGCCTTTTGTTTTCATGCCAGGGACCAAGCAGGCCAGTGGGAGTAGCTTGATAAGTATTTTAAGTGCCAAGTTAGGGATCAAGCAGAGGAGCGTGGGTGACACTTGAAGAAGATACTATGGTGAAGATTGGAGGAGCTCAAGGGATTCTGTGGCAGAGAATGGTCTAGTCTAGGGAGAGAGACTGGGAGCTTAGTGGGTTGAAGAACTACAAGAAGTGATTGTAGTGGAAGTAAAGGAACTGTAATGCCGCCTACAAATGATCAGAATTTCCAACAACAAATGTTCGATGTGAGCTTGTTGTCGGAAATTCCGACCGTGTGTATTCTCCATCGGAAATTTACTGTCGGAATTTCTGAAACAACTGTTTGAGCGCTGGTTCTCAAATTTTCCGACAAAAAAAACTTGTTGTCGGAAATTCCGAGTGTGTGTACACAATTTCTACAAAATTCCACACATGCTCGGAATCAAGCATAAGAGCCGCACTGGCTATTGAACTTCATTTTTCTCAGCTCATCGTACTTGTACGTCACCGCGTTAGTGACGATCGGAATTTCCGACAACATTTGTGCGACTGTGTGTATGCAAGACAGCGGAGGTGACTCTTGAAGAGCAGCCTTTTGTTTTCATGCCAGGGACCAAGCAGGCCAGTGGGAGTAGCTTGATAAGTATTTTAAGTGCCAAGTTAGGGATCAAGCAGAGGAGCGTGGGTGACACTTGAAGAAGATACTATGGTGAAGATTGGAGGAGCTCAAGGGATTCTGTGGCAGAGAATGGTCTAGTCTAGGGAGAGAGACTGGGAGCTTAGTGGGTTGAAGAACTACAAGAAGTGATTGTAGTGGAAGTAAAGGAACTGTAATGCCGCCTACAAATGATCAGAATTTCCAACAACAAATGTTCGATGTGAGCTTGTTGTCGGAAATTCCGACCGTGTGTATTCTCCATCGGAAATTTACTGTCGGAATTTCTGAAACAACTGTTTGAGCGCTGGTTCTCAAATTTTCCGACAAAAAAAACTTGTTGTCGGAAATTCCGAGTGTGTGTACACAATTTCTACAAAATTCCACACATGCTCGGAATCAAGCATAAGAGCCGCACTGGCTATTGAACTTCATTTTTCTCAGCTCATCGTACTTGTACGTCACCGCGTTAGTGACGATCGGAATTTCCGACAACATTTGTGCGACTGTGTGTATGCAAGACAGCGGAGGTGACTCTTGAAGAGCAGCCTTTTGTTTTCATGCCAGGGACCAAGCAGGCCAGTGGGAGTAGCTTGAGAAGTATTTTAAGTGCCAAGTTAGGGATCAAGCAGAGGAGCGTGGGTGACACTTGAAGAAGATACTATGGTGAAGATTGGAGGAGCTCAAGGGATTCTGTGGCAGAGAATGGTCTAGTCTAGGGAGAGAGACTGGGAGCTTAGTGGGTTGAAGAACTACAAGAAGTGATTGTAGTGGAAGTAAAGGAACTGTAATGCCGCCTACAAATGATCAGAATTTCCAACAACAAATGTTCGATGTGAGCTTGTTGTCGGAAATTCCGACCGTGTGTATGCTCCATCGGACATTTGCTGTCGTAATTTCTGAAACAACTGTTTGAGAGCTGGTTCTCAAATTTTCCGACAAAAAAACTTGTTGTCGGAAATTCCGAGCGTGTGTACACAATTTCTACAAAATTCTACGCATGCTCGGAATCAAGCAGAAGAGCCGCACTGGCTATTGAACTTCATTTTTCTCGGCTCATCGTACGTGTTGTACGTGGCGATCGGAATTTCTGACAACATTTGTGCGACCGTGTGTATATGTATTTAGGGATGGAGGTGTATCACTGGTGACTGCAGACCTTTCATTTTTTTGCTTCTATTGAACCCAGGTGGAAGACACCCATTTAGCCCAAAAACTGGCCTACTCTCACCACCAGCTACTGGTTATCACATCCATTGGCTGAGCTAATATGTTATATTTCATGTATGTACATTAATTTTAATAAACATTTATACTACTATTACTCTTGTTACTCAGTAGCTAACTGTGACCACCTACTTTAAAGTCCCAGGGGGACTCTCTTCTTTTTTGTATATGAAAGACAAGTTTGAGCCAACATCCGTTGGAAAAAAATCCACGGTTTGGTTGTCGGAATGTCCGATCGCCTGTACGCGGCATTACACTTTGTGTTAGAAACTGTTAAAGACTGTTTCCGTAGGAGACAGCATTCCTGCAGATGTGGCGTCTTGCTGGATGCCTTTCCCTTCATGTTTGTCCTCCTGTTGAAGTCTTGGAGTCTGCCAATGAATCTTGCATCTACCTAAGGCTACTTTCACACTGAGGCGCGCGGGTGCCAGCGGTACAGCGGCGCTAAATATAGCGCCGCTTTACCGTCGTTTTAGCGACGCTAGTGGGGCTGTTTTAACCCCCGCTAGCAGCCAAAAAAGGGTTAAAACCGCCCGCAAAGCGCCGCTGCAGCAGCGCTTTGCGGGCGGATTTGCAGCACTGCCCCATTGTTTTCAATGGGAAGGGGCGCTTTAGGAGCGGTAATTACACCGCTCCTAATGCGCTCCAAAGATGCAGCTTGCAGGACTTTTATGACCGCCCTGCAAGCGCACCGCTCCAGTGTGAAAGCCCTCGGGGCTTTCACACTGGAGTGCATTGAGCAGCTCTTTCGGGGCGCTTTGCAGGTGCTATTTTTAGCACTTTAGCGCCTGCAAAGCGCCTCAGTGTGAAAGGAGCCTTAGGGTGTTCTGGCCCTAACCCTCTCTCCCAAAGATCTGTTAAGAGAAATAAAAATCTCTTTTTCATTCAAGAAGTGTCTGGTGCCCAATACCTTCAACTACTTTGCACCCACTATACCTCACAACCCACCATTTACAGAAGGATGTCAGCTATCTCTGGCCCTGGAAGTTCTCATCAGACCGAAGGAGGCCTGGGACCTTGCTATAACTATATTACCAAAAGTATTGGGACACCTGCCTTTACACACACACATGAACTATAATAGCATCCTAGTCTTAGTCCATAGGGTTCAATATTGAATTAGCCAGTGGCAGCCCGTCCATTAGGGGCGCTCGGGCGCCGCCCCCTCTATCCATGCGCCCGGCCCCCTGCTATACATACAGGGCACCGGACCATGGATTCCAATTATTATTATTATTATTCAGGATTTATATAGCGCCAACAGTTTACGCAGCGCTTTACAATATAAAAGGGAGACAATACAGTTATAATATAATACAATACAATACAATAGGATTAAGAGGGCCCTGCTCAGAAGAGCTTACAATCTAATAGGGTGGGGCAGGTGGTACAAAAGGTTGTAACTGTGGGGAATGAGGTGGTGGAAGTGGTAGGAGATTAGTTGGAGATGTGAGATTAGTTGGAGACAATGAGGGGGCTGTGCTTTTTGGAAGCATGTGATTAGAGCCAGAGGTTCTAATAGCCTTCAAAAAAAGAGTGGGCTCCGGGCACTCTGGGGGTGGTTGTTTGCCTCCCCTGGAGTGGCCCACCCTTTGCAGCTATAACACCTTCAACTCTTCTGGGAAGGCTGTCCACAAGGTTTAGGAGTGTGTCTATGGGAATGTTTGACCAGTCTTCCAGAAGCGCATTTGTGAGGTTGGACAAGAAGGTCTGGCTCGCAGTCTCTGCTCTAATTCATCCCAAAGGTGTTCTATCAGGTTGAGGTCAGGATTCTGCAGGCCAGTCAAGTTCCTCCACCCGAAACTCGCTCATCCATGTCTTTATGGACCCTGCTTTGTGCACTGGTGTGCAGTCATGTTGGAAATGTCACAAAATTACACTTCTTTCAAATCTATGCACAATAACACTGTGACATGCATTTTTGTGCGCTTAGCACATGTATGGCATGAACAAGGCTCATAAACAAGAAGAATTTTCTATGAGCTAGGTCAGTGCAGCTCAACAACACACCTAGTATAAGGCCAGCTTCACACACCGCGGTCGTTTCAGCGGCGCTTTAGCACTGTTTAACCCCTTTTAACCCCTGCTAGCGGCCGAAGAAGGGGTTAAACATGCCCGCGTTGTAGCGCTTCCGAAGCACTTTTCAGGCAGGCATTTTGGGAGCGCTGTATACAGCACTCCCAAACCGCCCGAAAGATGCTGCTTGGGACTTTTCGTAACATCCTGCTAGCACACTGCCCCAGTGTTAAAAGTCACACTGAAATAAATGGGAGGCGGTTTTTAGGTGTTATTTGGAGGCTATTTCTAGCGCTAAAACGTTGAAAACCACCTCCGTGTGAAGCTGGCCTAATTATTCTCTAAACGTCTTCTTAATTGTGTATATATCTAAAATCACACAGGCTCTTTCTTACTTGCCATAGTAAAAGATTAGAACTAATTCACTAAATGTTTATTGCATTACAGTTTTTGTCACTAACCTCTTTCTTCATATTACTATAAATTTTCCGGCTTATAAGGACAAGAGCAGCAGATCAAAGTTCAGAAACCAATAGCAACCAACTAAAACTATTCTTCCAGATATCTGATAACAGTACAAAGATTCTAGGTAGCTGCTATGTATTATACACTTTTTTTTGGCTTTTATGAATAAATAAATAAGCTATATACACTATATTGTAAAAAGGATTGGGACGGCTGCCTTTACAGGCACATGAACTTTAATGGCATCCCAGTCCGTAGGGTTCAATATTGAGTTGGCCCACCCTTTGCAGCTATAAAAGCTTAAACTCTTCTGGGAAGGCTGTCCACAAGGTTTAGGAGTGTGTCTATGGGAATGTTTGACCATTCTTCCAAAAGAGCATTGTGTGAGGTCAGGCACTGACGTTGGATGAGATGACCTGGCTTGCAGTCTCTGCTCTAATTCATCCCAAAGGTGTTCTATCGGGTTGAGGTCAGGACTCTGCAGGCCAGTCAAGTTCCTCCACCCCAAACTCGCTCATCCATGTCTTTATGGACCTTGCTTTGAGTACTGGTGTGCAGTCATGTTGAAAAAGGAAGGGGTCATCCCCAAACTGTTCCCACAAAGTTAGGAGCATAAAATTGTCCAAAATGTCTTGGTATGCTGACACCTTAAGAGTTCCCTTCATTGGAACTAAGGGGCCAAGCCCAACCCCTGAAAAACAACCCCACACCATAACCCCCTTTCACCAAATGATTTGGACCAGTGCGCAAAGCAAAGCAGATGTAGATTTTTACATGTATGTGACATGTGCAGTATGGAAAAATTTGTTTGATTTTGGATAGATTTGTTATGTTACTAATTCTGTTTCATTGATTTTTTTCAGAATTTGTTTCGTTTAGTTTGGTTTCATTTAATTTAGTTTATAATTAAAAATAGTTGCGCTAATCTAATGATCTAAAAGTACCCAAAAAAATGTGAATTGTGCAATGCTTTTTACAATGCAACAATAATCTTATGCAGAGTATTTCATAACAAACATTAAGGTGAAAATGACTAATAAAAACAAACAACCAGTGAATAAAAAAAATGTCTTTCAAAGAAAAAATGTGTCCATGAATAGGTCCAAAAAAAAAAAAAAACCCTTTAAAGGAGGGTTATATGGGTGAACACCCAGTTCTGTGATGAATGAACTATTATATTGTGCCAATATTCCTAAAGCGATCCAGGTAAGCACGGTGTTCAGACAAATGCCTTCACCAAATGCACGTGCCTCTTAACAGAGATTGTGGATCTCAGATAATAGAGATCACATTCACTTATTTAAAATCCAAGGAACTCAACAGGAGGCTGGAGAAGAGGTCTGATTCACCGGTAATCAAGGTAGTGACTCCATAGTAGCCAATGCTCAGAGATCCAGTAGCAGTTGCTCCCAGGATGTGTGGAGAGAAGAGGAGAGCCTCCTAATGTATTACGCTTATAAAAGCATTTATTAAAAGATCAGTATACACTTACAAGTAGGCAGCTTTCAACATGGAAAACAAACACGGCAGCGGTTGGCACCAGCCTGCTCGTGCCAGAGGACTTCACAAATATGGCTCTGCCTAAGGCAATTCCCCGTAAAATAGGCTCCAAATGGGAAAGGAGTGGACATTTGATTTTTGATTTTTTAATAAAGAACTTGTTGAAAACTTGCATTGTGTTTTTATTTACTTTTACACTTTTTTGGTGAATCAGTATGGGTACTATGTACCCCATACTCATTCACATGGGGGGCGGCCGGGTTCTGGGGGCTTCCTTGTTAAAGGGGGCTTCCAGATTCTGATGAGCCCCCTGCCCACAGATACCCACAACCACCAGCCAAGGTTGTGGGAAAGAGGCCCTTGTGCCCCTCAACATGGAGACAAGGTGCTTTGGGGGGGGGCTCCTCTGCCCCAAAGCACCCCGTGTTAAGGAGACGTAGTCTGGTTCAGTGGGGGGGCATTTGCTAGTCCCTCCCCCCTTACCTGACCTTCCGCTGCATGCTGGGATAAGCCTCTGGTATGGATTTTGGGGGAACCCACACTGGTTTTTTTTAAGCCGGCTGACAGCTGATGTCATTGATTGTTAAGGATGCGGCAGCCAGCTTCCCAGCCCGCTCCTTAACAACCAGCTATTCTTCACACAGAATCACACAAATCATTTTTCGAGCGATTCAAGTTTTGAATTGAAAATTTTGAATTTGTTAGAAAACGAATATATGAAATGAAATGAATTTCAACTAAAATTGTTACTATTGCATTCGGAGATTCGGATACATCTGAATCTCTAAATAACCAAAAATTTGTCTGAATTTGTATTTGGACCAAAACTAATTGCACATGCCAGGATGCTGTACATCCGTACCCTGCAATTCATTAATTCATTGGCACATTAGTTGTATGCAACACCTTCCAGGTGCCAAAATATGGCTGTATTTCACATTATAGGTTGTGTGCATGAGCCCTAACATACAGTACATTTCTCTTCCTTTCATTAACCACTTAACCACTAAAGCCTTGGACCATTTGGCTGGCCAAAGACCAGAGCATTTTTTGCGATTCGGCACTGTGTCGCTTTAACTGACAATTGCGCGGTCGTGCGACTTGGCTCCCAAACAAAATTGACGTCATTTTTTTCCCACAAATAGAGCTTTCTTTTGGTGGTATTTGATCACCTCTGCGGTTTTTATTTTTTGCGCTATAAACAAAAAAGAGCAGCAATTTTTAAAAAAACACATTGTTTTTTACTTTTTGCTATAATAAAATATCCCAAAAAAATATATAAAAAAACATTTTTTTTCTCAGTTTAGGCCGATACGTATTCTTCTACATATTTTTGGTAAAAAAAATTGCAATAAGCGTTTATTGATTGGTTTGCGCAAAAGTTATAGCGTCTACAAAATAGGGTATAGTTTTATGGCATTTTTATTAATAATTAATTAATAAAAATTAATTAATATTTTTTTTTCTACAGCGATTTTTATCGTGACTGCGACATCATGGCGGACAGATCCAACAATTTTGGCGCGATTTTGGGACCATTCACATTTTTACAGCGATCAGTGCAATTAAAAATGCATTGATTACTGTGTAAATGTGACTGGCAGTGTAGGGGTTAACCACTAGGTGGCGCTGTAGGGGTTACGTGTGTCCTAGGGAGTGATTCTAACTGTGGGGGGAAGGGGCTATGTGTGACATGACACTGATCACCGCTCCCGGTCACAGGGAGCTGTGATCAGTGTCCGGTCACTAGGCAGAACAGGGAAATGCTTGTTTACATTAGCATTTCCCCGTTCTTCCTCTCCGTGAGACAATCGCGGGTATCCCCACGCTCACGGCACTCCCGGCTGACGCACACGTGTGCCCACAAGAAGCATCTTAAAGGGCAACGTACAGGTACGTTAATCTGCCTGTACGTGCCCTTCTGTCACAGTATATCTGCGTGAGGCAGTCGGGAAGCGGTTAAGGACCGGAAGGATTTACCCCCTTAATGACCAGGCCATTTTTTGTGATACGGCACTGCGTTGCTTTAATGGACAATTGCGCGGTCGTGTAACGTTATACCCAAACAAAATTGATGTCCTTTTTTTCCCACAAATAGAGCTTTCTTTTGGCAGTATTTGATCACCTCTGCGTTTTTTTTTTTTTTTTGCGCATTAATCAAAAAAAATGCGACAATTTTGAAAAAAACTATATTTTTTACTTTTTGCTATAATAAATATCCCAAAAAAAATTAATAAAATTTCTTCCTCAGTTTAGGCCAATATGTATTTTTCTACATTATTTTTGGTAAAAAAAAATCGCAATAAGCGTATATTAATTGGTTTGCGCAAAAGTTATAGCATCTACAGAATAGGGAATAGATTTATGGCATTTTTATTATTCATTTTATTTTTACTAGTGATGGTGGTGATCAGCGATTTTTAGCAGGACTACGACATTACGGACACTTTTGACACTTTTTTGGGACCAGTGACATCTATACAGAGATCAGTGCTATTAAAATTCACTGATTACTGTATAAATGACACTGGCAGGGAAGGGTTTAACACTAGCGGTGATCAAGGGGTTAAATGTGCTCCCTGGAAGGTGTTTCTAACTGTGGGGGGAGTGTACTGACCGGAGTAGGAGAGAGATCGCTGGTCCTGATCACTAGGAACAGACGATCTCTCTCTACTCCCCTGACAGAATGGGGATCTGTTTGTTTAAATTGACAGATCCCCGTTCTGGCTCTCTGTGGAGCAATCGCAGGTGGTGTACAGCTATGGCGATTTGTGCAATAGAGCCAACCTGCCGCAGTATAATGGCGCCGGCTGGTCAGCAAGTGGTTAAAGGACTTAATGGAGACTTGTATGCCTTGACTTAAGTGTTATAGCGCCACCTTTAAAAGTAGAGCAGTAGGCACTTTCTTGATCTACCCGACCTTGGCTTGGTATCAAGAGATATCCAAATTTTCCACTTCTTATTAAGTGATTGAACAGTACTAACTGGCATATTCAAGGCTTTGGATATCTTTTCATATCCCTTTCCATCTTTGTAAAGTTTCATTACCTTGTTATGCAGGTCTTTTGACTGTTCTTCTCTACCTCCTCATGGCTCAGTGTCTAGCCTGCTTAGTGCATCCATGTGAGAGCTAACAAACTCATTGACTATTTATACACATACACTAATTGTGATTTAAAAAGCCACAAATGTGGAAAGTTAACCTTTAATTGCCATTTTACCCGTGTGTGCCACATTCTGTGTCTGTACCAAGGCCATTCCAGTGTATGTAAAGTATTTATCAGGGCCATATGGGTGATTCCTGTTATCATTATGATTTAAAAAGGATCCAAAAAACTATATGATAATAAATGGCTTCATGTGATTGCTGTCCTTAAATAAAAGAGTTTTTTTGGCATGATCAGTCATATTTTCAATATTAATGCCAAAATATCACAATTTCTGCCAGGATATGCAAACTTTTGAGCACAACTGTATATATATATATATATATATATATATATATATATATATATATATATATGTGTGTATGTATATCTTTATGTATATATATCTATATAGATATAGATATATCTATATAGATAGATATATCTATCTATATAGATATATATATATATATATATATATATATATATATATATATATATATATATATATATATATATATATATATATATATATAAAAAGAGAGAGAGAGAGAGAGAGAGAGAGAGAGAGAGAGAGAGAGAGAGAGAGAGAGAGAGAGAGAGAGAGAGCTCTCACATTATTTGCTGCTTTGCATGCCTGCCCCTTATCAAGCTAAAGATACAAAATTGAAAAGTACCTTGTATCCTGAAACTCTTGAAGTGGCAAAAGAAGTAATTAATGATTACAGCAATTGATAAGCCTGGTGGGTAAACCTATCATGACAAGGTAAGGATCTTTGTTTGTTCCATCTGCTACCTTCCTTGATAGGGTTTTATCATTTTTGGTCTGAAATACTAAGAGGAATCTAGGATGCTGCATATTTTCTTTCTAAATTGGATGTGCTTGTTCTGTCTGAACCTGATATATTATTATGTCTTTATACATCTATTGCACACAGGGATGGTATAACTGCAAATAAATAGCTAATGCAAGAAAGTGAATGTCACACCACTTCATCAAACTCAATCTTTCTAAAACTGAGCTCATAATTTTTCCTCTGGCCCCTGCCCCACCCCCTGACTTCTCCATCAAGATTAATAATACAAACATGAGTCACCCCACTCATGCCAGGGTGCTAGGTGTAATCCTGGACTCAGACCTGTCCATCCAATCACTGTCCAAATCTTGTAGACTTCACCTCCATAACATCTTGACCGTGGAAACCACTAAGCAACTCATTTACTCCCTTAATATCTCTTGCCTTGACTATTGTAACTCTCTCCTCAATGGCAAGCTATCCCCTCTTCAGTTTATCATAAAGGCTGCTGCCAGACTTATCCCTCTTACCAACTGTTCAGTGTTGACCACCCCTCTCTGCTAACCCCTCCACTGGCTTCCCATTGCCCAACGAATAAAATTCAAAACACTAACAATAACATACAAAGCCATTTACAACTCTGCCCTGAGCTATATCACCAATCTTATGTCACCCAAACCATCCTCTCCGGTCCTCTCTGGTCAATAGCTCCATTGTCTCCTCCTCCCATACTCGTCTCCAGGATTTCTCCAGAGCCTCCCCCATCCTCTGGAACTCACTACCCCAATCTGTCCAGTTATCTCCAACTCTGTCCACTTTTAGGTGATCCCTGAAAACAACTCATCTCTTCAGGGAAGCCTATCCTGCCTTCAGCTAATAACTGAATCTTCTATTTCTCCAATCAGCTCATCCTTCTCATTTACTACTTTTTGTTTCACCAGCCCCTCCCTATTAGATTGTAAGCCTGCAGGAGGCCCTCCTAACTCTCTTGTATTGAATTGTATAGTTGCTGCATTGTCTCCCTTTATGTTGTAAAGCGCTGTGCAAACTGATGGCTCTATATAAATCCTGTATAATAATATCAAGTGGCTTTTAATCTGACTGAGAAATTCAGTTTTTGGTACAGCTTTTAAACTTTATATTGGAGCATAATTATTTCTCATTTAAGGAGTTGTACCATGCACAAAAACAAGGCACAGATATGGTGCTCCCACATATGAAGACATCTTTATGAGTATACTTGAAAAACTGTCTATTTTCACCAGTGTGGTATTCACCAAGCAGTGCTTTGCTTTGGTGGCTCTACATTGATAATGTATTCACGTTATGGCAGGGAGACATTGAGTTCCTACTGGAATTCGATGAACACATCAAATTCTAATACACTTTAATATGGTGTATGATGAGGATTGTATCTCTTTTTTGAATAAATTAAAAAAGTGCACTCACTACCCTATTGTTGTCAGGTATAGTATGTAAAATGCACACCTAAGCGCAAAACAGTTCTAGTGCACAAATTCAAATCATACAACACAAAATTATTATATTAGAACAATGTGGCTATAAGGAAAGTTCATAAAAACATGAAAAGTTTATGTAGCCAGATGCCCGCCAGCTGTGTGAAGCCTCCTCTTGCCCCAAACCTCATCCCCGCTCTAAACAGTGACAGTGCTGCTGGAGGAGTGAGTCCTTAACCCCTCACTGCTGTACAGTGTAAAGAGATGGTCCTGGGGACTCCTGTGCGCTGTGCAGCAGCAGGCTGTATTCTTTTCTCCCCTGCTGCTGAGCTGCTAGTAACTGTCAGGAGCAGCTCCGTGGGTTCCTTCCTACCCCCTTCCTCCTGGCAGCATTGGAGAAGCTATGTGTTTTCTTCTCGCTCCTGCTTCCCCCCTCCCTGCTGGTGGCAGTGGCTGAAGCCAATCAGCGTCAGGGAGGCGGCACAGTGTAGAAATACAGCTGTAATGGATCATGGCTCATGTGGTTCACAAGGAGTGCTAGACAATGGTGGCTAAGTGGTTGCAAACTTCAATATCACGAGTTCCCTGTACACCAGAGAAGTGGAGATCAGAACTTTTCCCAGGCAAGGGATTGGGGGGCGAGCCAGAGAGCGCAGACCTCCTGCTGGGGTCTGTGCACTACACCAGAAGAGATGGAGCCTGTTTCTGAGGTATCCATGTCCACAACTGAGAGCCTGGGAACTGAGTCATTAGAAATAACTGGAACCAGGGCTGCAGGGACCTGTTGCCATGGTTACCAACACCAGGGCTGAGAGACTGAGCCTTGTGGGGACCCAATCATGAGGACCAGAATGTGGGGACTGAGCCTTTTGGGACAACAGACCATCAAGCACACTGGTTGGTATCCGTTGCCTACCATGAGTGGTCCTTAAACCCTTACTGCCCACGGTTATTGCCAGTAGAGACTGCTCTTTGCTTAGCAGCCCATCAGACATCCATTGTCTAAAACTACAGTTTCACATGCACCACCTTACAAAAGGGCCTCAATGATAGTCAGCTAATACTGACAATTAGGCGCCAGGTACTTTGTAGCCACCTCCAGGGCTACCCTTGTTAGGAATGTGTACACCCATCCCCTAAAGGGTTGTATGCTCAGAGCACACTATATAAAAATGTGTATCCGCGCTTAGATAAAATAAATCTACTAATAAGCAAAGAATTGCACAATTAGCAGTAGCAGCCAGCAAACACAAATCCAATTATGACTAAGCGAGTGGCCTCTATAGGTAAAAATTACAATGACAAAAATAAACATGTACCATCATCCAGAAATTAATAAATAATGAGGTTGGAAGCCTGATCCCCAGTCAGGCGACCAAAAAAGTGGGGGCATGTTTGGACTATTGCGGTACAATTACAATTACAGATCGAAATTAATACAATAAAACTACATACAAGTACAAAAATGTCAACAATGGGATCATTAGTATACAGTACAGTACGACATCTCAGATATCATATTCCTCGACCAGTTTCGCGGACAAACCGCTTCATCAGGAGGGAATCTGGAGATAGTTGATTCTGACTAAACAGTCTGAGCCTAACAGATAAGAAGACATATAATGAGATTGACCAAAGGACAAGAACAATGCAAATAAAGTTTATGTTACAGCATGTTATGTTACAGCATCAAGATTAACAAATCTTCTTATCTGTTAGGCTCAGACTGTTTAGTCAGAATCAACTATCTCCAGATTCCCTCCTGATGAAGCGGTTTGTCCGCGAAACTAGTCGAGGAATATGATATCTGAGATGTCGTACTGTACTGTATACTAATGATCCCATTGTTGACATTTTTGTACTTGTATGTAGTTTTATTATATTAATTTCGATCTGTCCCCTGCATCAATAAATTAACTTTCAATTTTACTACTACTGTTTTATGCCTTAAATTGTTACCAACAATTACAAATCCAATTATCATGAACCAACAAAATTATAACGTTCCAAAAGGGCAGCACTATAAGTTAAACTAAAATGTCCATAAACAATTCACATATGTTGAAAACTGTTAAATCCATATGGGGATAAGATAGAAGAATCTAACACCGGCTTCAATGTGGTATAAAGCAGCACTCACCACCACAGTGATAAAACCAAGACTCTTACCAGATGCTTATGACCCTCAGATTAAAGAGTGACCCAATAAGCTTAAGAGTAAAACTGATCTCTCCGATGCTCCAATAACACAAGGTTCCCAGAGTTGAATAGTCACTCAAAAGTCAGCCCAGATGCGGTATATATAGACTGATCCTCAATAATATGAAAAAACTCCCATAGTGAAGTATGCACAAGTGAAATCAATAATTTATTGCAGTAAACAACTCAGATGTTACAGGTAATATAAGCGCTTGTTTCAAACCAAAAAGATGGCCGCGGCATAAAGCGTGCTGACGTCATACGTCATAGGTCCCACCCCAATTTTAGGTGACGATTCAACTCTGGGAAGCTTGACCTTGGAGCATCTGAGAGATCAGTTTTACCCTTATACTTATCTGACCACTCTATATTCTGAGGGTCATAGACATCAGGTAAGAGGCTTGGATTGATCACTGTGGTGCTGGGTGCTGCTTTATACCACATTGAAGCCGGTGTTTGGTTCTTCTATCTTATCCACATACAGATTTAACAGTTTCAACATACAGTATGTGAATTGTTTATGGACATTTTAGTTTAACTTATAGCACTGCACTTTTGGAGCATTATACCTTTTTTACTGCCAAAATCCAGTTCAGCTATTTGGACGTCCAAAACGTGAAATTTTAATCAAAATATATTAATTTAAAAAAAAAATGCTGTAACCCCCGCTGCCCCGCAGACCTGTGTAAACTCAAGCTCAGTGGGTGGGAATTAGAAGCCTGGAAACCAAACACAAACAGGCTCCAACAGTGGAAACTCTTAAAGAGGTCTCCACAGCCCGGTCACAGTTAAGGGAATTGTATGAGGCCTCCGCACGCACATATGCAGACAAGATATCCCTACACCAATATAAATTTCAGGATAAGTGTGGTAGACCATTAGCCCGCTCCTTACACCCAAAACAATCCTCTACTTTTATTTCTCATATACAGGGATTGTCCAGGGACTTAATGCACCCTCTAAGATAGCCCAGACTCGCCCAAGTCCTCCATGCGGACTCGTCTTTAACTGTAGATACCCTTCACCGGTCATCCTCTAGTCACCCAACACAGTGGCTCCAGAGGCAGCAAGTGTTATCTTATATCAGCACCTTTACATCTCTTTCAGATATTCTCTCTGACTTCTCAGCATTTGAGGGAATGCTCTTACAAACCGACCCCCCAACTCACGTGGTCTCCAGACTATATTGCTTGCTACTCAATGCCTTCTATCTCGGCCTTCCCCCGTATACACAGACCTGGGAGTTACGTATTTCGATATCACTTACGGATTGGCAAAAATGTTTTATCCTAACACATGAAAAAAACTATTTAACCACTTGCTTACTGGGCACTTAACCCCCTCCTGCCCAGACCAATTTTCAGCTTTCAGCGCTGACGCACTTTGAATGACAATTGTGCGGTCATACAACACTGTACCCAAATGAAATTTTTATCATTTTTTTCCCACAAATAGAGCTTTGTTTTAGTGGTATTTAATCACAGCTGGGATTTTTATTTTTTGCTAAACAAACAAAAAAGATGGAAAATTTTGAAAAAAAAAAAAATCATGTTTAATAGTTTGTTATAAAATTTTGCAAACAGGTAATTGTTGCTCTACAAAGAATTGTAAACAAGAATTGTTGCTCTACATAAAGATGGCCTAGGCTTTAAGAAGATTGCCAAGACCCTGAAACTGAGCTGCAGCACAGTGGCCAAGACCATACAGCAGGACAGGTTCCACTCAGAACTGGCCTCGCCATGGTCGACCAAAGAAGTTGAGTGCACGTGCTCAGCATCATATCCAGAGGTTGTCTTTGGGAAATAAATGTATGAGTGCTGCCAGCATTGCTGCAGAGGTTGAAGGGGTGGGGGGGTCAGCCTGCCAGTGCTCAGACCATACGCCGCACACTGCATCAAATTCATCTGCATGCTGTCATCCCAGAAGGAAGCCTCTTATAAAGATGATGCAAAAGAAAGCCTGCAAAACAGTTTGCTGAAGACAAGCAGACTAAGGACATGGATTACTGGAACCATGTCCTGTGGTCTGATGAGAACAGGATAAACGTATAAAATTCAGATGGTGTCAAGCGTGTGTGGCGGCAACCAGGTGAGGAGTACAAAGACAAGTGTGTCTTGCCTACAGTCAAGCATGGTGGTGGGAGTGTTATGGTCATGGGCTGCATCAGTGCTGCCACCACTGGGGAGCAACAGTTCATTGAGGGAATCATGAATGCCAACATGTACTGTGACATACTGAAACAGAGCATGATCCCCTCCCTCCAAAAATTGGGCCACAGGGCAGTATTCCAACATGATAACGACCCCAAACACACGTCCAAGGCGACCATTTGTAAGCAGGGGTAGAGTGTAGCGTTTTCACAGAGGGAATCACATGTACTGACTTTCTAAACCAGGCAATGTTTATTACCGGAGAGACGGTAGTAGAAAGAGTATTTACAGCAGTAAGGCACGTAGTTTCACTCCAAGCATGAAGGCACAGATACACAGCACAGTCACTTCTGATGTAAGCGGTAATTGTATTCATCAGCACTATAGGCACTTTCCACTGACTAACACAGTATAAACCCAAGCACACGGTGCGTATCTGTAGAGGCTGCTATTCACACACATTACCCGGTACAACGGTATTCCTTCAGCAGGTGGATATAGGTATCTGATCAGCTTGTCCCTCCCTCACATCGAGGACACCGGATTTATTATCCGCAATGGAACCCAGAGCTATCCCTCACAGGCCGGAACACTCTCCCTGTCTTCTCCTAAGTCTCCCTGACAAGCGGGTTCTCTCTCCCTGTCTATGCACACATGTGAACTCAACTAAACATGGCTGGGCTTTCTTATACATAGTATCCACCCAAAAATGGCCGATCAAATCTCCTGAGATTTGCTTGATCTATCAGGACACCAGGCTTCTCCAAAATGGTGCTGGAGACAATTATAGAGGCCAAACAGCTCTGAACATATGTACACATAAACATATCAAATAGACTGGAAAGTGAGAACATACACTTGCTAACCCACTACCTCTTGCAGCCAACTAGGCTGCCCTGCACTACAACTGCCTACACATTGCTAAGGAAGCTGAGGGTAAAGGTGATGGACTGGCCAAGCATGTCTCCAGACTGTGGGGCATCCCCAAACGGAAGGTGGAGGAGCACAAGGTCTCTAACATCCACCAGCTCCGTGATGTTGTCATGGAGGAGTGGAAGAGGACTCCAGTGGCAACCTGTGAAGCTCTGGTGAACTCCATGTCCAAGAGGGTTAAGGCAGTGCTGGAAAATAATAGTGGGCCCAATTTGGACATTTTCACTTAGGGGTGTACTCACTTTTGTTGCCAGCGGTTTAGACATTAATGGCTGTGTGTTGAGTTATTTTAAGGGGACAGCAAATTTACACTGTTATACAAGCTGTACAGCCACTACTTTACATTGTAGCAAAGTGTCATTAATTCAGTGTTGTCACATGAAAGATATAATACAATATTTACAAAAATGTGAGGGGTGTACTCATTTTTGTGAGATACTGTCTATATCAAACCCAAGGCGAATAATCCAGGTACTGCCAAAGTCAAGCTGAGGTCAGTCCGTGAAGATTTATAGCATATAACCCAACATGTTTCGGAAATTTATTGGTATGTATTTTCTTACATCAGGGGAGGTTTACATTTGGGTAACTTTGTCTTTATCTGAAACATAGATATAGTTACATAATGTTTGCACGATAGTACATAATAACAGGTAGTTTTAAATAATAAGCTTTATACTATTAGACTTATGCCGCGTACACACGGTCGGACTTTTCGTCTACAAAAGTCCGACGGACGCCGACGGACTAAAGCTGGCTGACAATCCGATCGTGTGTGGGCTTCCCCGGACTTTCAGCGGACTTTCAGCGGACTTTTCCAGCCGCAAATCTGACGGACTTTAGATTTGAAACATGCTTCAAATCTTT
This sequence comes from Aquarana catesbeiana, assembly GCF_042186555.1. Taxonomy (NCBI): domain Eukaryota; kingdom Metazoa; phylum Chordata; class Amphibia; order Anura; family Ranidae; genus Aquarana; species Aquarana catesbeiana. The sequence continues at coordinate 615,849,177 of NC_133324.1, forward strand.
ACGTCGTAACTACGCCGGACCCAGAAATCCGCTCGTCTGTATGCTAGTCCGACGGACAAAAAAACGACGCATGCTCATAAGCAAAAACTAAACGGAAGCACTCGGTCCAATACAAACTAGAGTTTGTATTGTAGGTAGCACATTCCTCACGCTGCAAATTCTGTGATCGTTGAATGCAGCGCATTAATGTCTTCTTTAATAATGTTATAAGAATGAAGATGTTTTGCTGTTCATATTCAAACAGAGTTCTACAAAACTGATTTCTGGATTCTTTTTCTCTTTGATCTCATGAATGATATAGTATTATTTTTAAAAACAATGTCTCCATACTAATAATAATTTTTACACTTGTTTTTTTGGGGGCAGTTATTTTAGATTTTCTCCAGATGTTTATTTTATGATTGTTGTCGAACTTATTTTATCTTTATCTACCTTTTTTTTTTTTTTTTTTTTTTGGGTTTGTAAAGTTACCACGAAGAACCATTTTATTTTATTTTATTTATTTATTTTTTTTTAGTTTTGTATTTCTTAAATTGAACACAAATACATTTTTATTTAACTTTTGTTTGTTTTTAATGTTGTTTGTTTTAACTTACCACAAAGAACCATTTTTTTGTTTATTGTGATTTTTTCTTTTGTATATAAAGTTAACAGAAAGAACCGTTTTGGGATATGTATACATTTTTTAAATTTAGGTTACCACTAGAACATTATTATTTTTTTTGTGTGTGTTTTTGCAACCTCAAGGAGATTGTTGTCCCTTGTTAATTTGACATTGTGTCTAAATAAATGATTTAAATTAAAACACTTAAAGTCATTTCATAAACTCAAATATCCATTTATTCATGGTCTAAAGAAAATAAAGAGGTAGTCAACGCTGGAAAAAGTCTGTGGACAAGAAAATTGGGATCTTGAGGAGTCCATATAAGAGGGAGCACAATCTGGTCCAGGAATCCCAGAGATCAACAGCAGCAGCAGATGATATAGATGTCCCCAGACTGTGGTACTACAACAGCCTGCGTCTTCTGTCAGACCAGACTGAACCCAGGTCATCACTTTCTTCTCTTCCCTGCAGCCTTTCCTCCACGCTGCCCTGCACCCTTCCCTGCAGCCTTCCCTGCAGCCTTCTTTGGAGGCTGTGGCTCTGGTGTTTGAGTTGCGGCAGGAGGAGAAGGAGGAGGAGGAGGAGGGGGGTTGCCTCATGTAGTTGTGTGTTGCTGGTTAGTGCGCCCTGCAGCCCCTTGTGTATTGTTTCCCCAAACAGTCTCTCACAAATGAGGCATTGGCCCCACTCCATTTGAAGCAGCCTGCTGGCTAAGTAGCACCCATAGGCCTCTTCAGCTTCGGGGGGGCTCCTTAAAAAATTGGTGGCCTCTCGCATGAGGCGCAGGGATGCCTCCTGTGTCACCGGCCCCTTCCTGGCCCTTTTTTTTGGAAGGCGGAGGGGAGGCACTTGTGATTGTGTCAGGCTCCTACTGGGCCCAGCCACCTCCTGCCTGACACTGGGTCCGGCCTCCTCCTGCCTGACACTGGGTCCGGCCTCCTCCAGGATGATGCTGTATCCGGCCTCCTCCAGGCTGTCCATGGGCCCGGTCTCCTCCTGCCTGCCACTTTCCCCACATTCCTCCTGGCTGCCCTCATCCTGTGTATAAAAAAGGGACAGAGTTTTAGGTTTTTTTTTGGGGTTCATCAATGACACACAATTTGCTTCTCATGACTAGCAAATTCAATGTGAATACATCTCTTAATAAAAAAGTCTAGAAATCAGACACCCTAATTTTTTGAAGCAGGTGACAAACATATTTCGCCACTACTGTCAATTGATATGTATACATCATTTTTAGGTGAAAATTATTTGAATCAATTATAACATCCAGTTAACATCATTAATATTAGGACAGTAAATATTTGTGAAATTAATTTACCTGACTCCAGATGGTCACATCCGGTTCATCCAGGATGGAAGACCCAGCTTGGTCCTCAT